>NC_090646.1:96241259-96258759 GCF_040937935.1 Hyperolius riggenbachi
CTCCTGTAGTCAGAGATAAAACATAAATCTCCTGGCAGAGAGAAGTGATCAGGGCTGTAGTTCACTCAAGTTCACATTTGCAAAAAAAAAAAAAGTTGGTTACATCACAGATATCTGAAAAATTATAGACAAATTTGTTTTCCATTTTCAGACACTTCTTAAGTTTTGTGTGCACAGTGCAAATGTAAAGAAGAAGAAGTAAATTAATTACTAAAGCATTTCTTGTGTCGTTTGCATGAACTGATCTCTTGCATGTGTACAACATTGCCCCGACTCCGACTCCTCGCCTTCGACTCCAACTCCGACTCCACAGCCCTGGTTAGAACGATCCATCCAAAACATCCTACCAAACCTATTTATTCCTCATTTTCCAAATACTTTTATCACACATGTGTGGGCAAAGTGGCACCCCTGTGCTTAGTAGGCTCGGCAAACTCTTAATGGCCCTTTAAAGGAGGTGAGTGTTCACTTTACAATGACATATTAAATAAGAGAGCATAGGGTGACATTAAAGCTAGAAATTATTTTTTCTGGGGTATGGGGGGGGGGGGGGGGTTAAGGGTTTATAACAGCTCACCTCTGGTTTGAATTCACAAATATAGAGTACCAATATTATAATTAAAAAAATCTGTCATATTTTACAAATATTAATGATATCATATGGATGCAATGTTCTAAAAAAATTATATCTTAAAAACAATACAACATAAGATACATATATCATGGAATCCTGTTACATAATGTGGCTCATAACTTTATGAAGGCAATTTTTTAATGCTGACTTAGAAAGTAAATTACATTCACTTAAAAATGTTATACTCAATAGTGATAAGCACAAATTTTGCATAATCCTAATTTCGTATCATATTTCACAATTACAATGTGAGATCGTAATGCAAAATTTTTGGGGAAAAGTAATTAATTTTGTGTGTAAATGTAAACAGGAACCATCATTTCACAATTTCATGTCATTTTCACATTATTTTGTGCCAAATTTAGCGGTTAATAGCAATGCCCCCATACAAGCTATTGTCACCAAAATGTCTACATATGTTAAGGGGAATAGTGTCATTTTTCTGAGTTTAAAAACCATCTTTCTTTTGCATATTTAAAAATCAATTTTCTCAAAAACTATAAGGCCTTTCTGAATTTTTTTTCTTTGTTTCAACTCCCTCACCATACGTAGCAATTTTGGTGACAATAGCATTTATGGGGGCTTTGCTTTAGTATTAACTGCTTAAGTCGGCAATTACCTGAAAATTACACAAAATTATGAATGGATTATATGGAATTATCTGAATGTCCAATTCGTAATTGTGGAAATCTATGTGAAATTTTGCATAATCATAATTATCAGATTACAATCATCACTAGTACTTAACTTTTCTCATACAGGTCCTGATTATGTGTTTTTATTTTATTCAATTTGGTATATTCTGAATAGTATTTTTTCCCTTAGACTGGGGTTATCGCATTTGCAAAGTAGCGGGCTGTCCCATAATATAATATGTTGGCTAACAAGATGAGACAAGTGAGGTCACTTAATCCTCCAGCTGTTAAAGCAGGATTGTCAGCCATAAGATCAAATTCCATTTACCCACTGCTCTTTGTTTATTATGTAGTCTACATCCTGACCCTGCATGGCAAGGATTCCAATATAATCATAAATGTTTCTGCTGTAATGAATCTCAATCAGCCTGACGTTTTCTGGTACATGCCAGGGAGAAGGAAGCTTGTTATCTCCCCTCCCACATTCCTGCTCCTCACTAATTGGCTGAGGGCAGTTTAGTGTGGCACGTGGCTGAGAAGGGAAATACACCTCACCCCTCTACATAAGCTGCTGAAATACGATCTATGCTGTGCTCACATGTTTACAAAGCAAGCTAGATATGACGGTGCAGTTACTACAGAGCTCAGTGGGGAGAAGGGCTAGCAATGCATGCACCTTTCAGGCAGGAAAATAGCTGTTTACAGCCTAACAGCCAAAACAGCTAGGAGCAGCTACATCACCTGCCAGCAGTAAAAATGTAATAAATGTCAGAATTTAAATCGGGGAGAGAAAAGATTTTACAATGGGCAAACACTGACTAAATCATTTATACATAATTATGGCAAAAATGAAGCACTTTTTTTTACCACATTATGTTCACTGGAGTTCCTCTTTAAGATAAAAAAGGAAAGAAAATAAATGTAGTGAAAAGTGATGTATGATAGAGATTTGTTACTATGCAAATCACAGAGTCATTAGATAGAATGAGTCAGTCCCTCAGCTCTCATCTCAGTCAGGCACAGCTTTCTCTCTCTTCCTTTGATGACAAGTTCTTGTGCTTGTTTAGTTCGCAGATTATAATGTGAATGCTTTTATTATTTACTATGCAGTGCTGTGATTTGTTTTTTGCCACTTGATAAGGGGTGATAATAATAATAAATAGAGATGCATATTTTGCTGTACTGATTAATATTGTTTTTATAATTTTCATTCTTAAAGGGAACCTGAACTGAAAAATAAAAGTCAAAATAAACATACACACGTAATACTTACCTCCTGCGCAATCTACTCATCAATCTCTTTCTTCTCTCCCACGTCCTTTTGTCCACTGTGATCAATAGAATTCTCCTTCCTCTATTCTGGGTCAGCACTCCGTTAATTGGTAACCTGTGTTAACCTGTTCCCATGAGCCATAGGGAAACATGGAAGTTACCTTGCACATCAGTTGAAACCAGTGGCTTAACTACAATACATGGAGCCCATCAGCAAAACTTTGATGGGGACACCCTTTCCCTTGCTTCCCTTTGGTGCCCTTCACAGCATTAGGGCCCATCTCACCAGGGGCCATAAAACAAGGGTGGGCATCATGATCTTCACCCATAACATGGGTATTCACAAAACACCTGGGCCCGTATGCAATAAACTTTTTACCTGAATCTTCTCCTAGGAGATAATTTTCCATCTTCTCTTTCTAATAACTTTACTTTTCAACATTTTGCAACAAAAAAGTACTATCAAAATGATTCTGAGTGTTTTCTTGCTTGCTGGTGGTTTAAAGGGCATTTTATTCACAAGTGTGAACATATCACCTAGGAGAAAACTCAGGAGAAAAAGTTAATTGCACATGGACCCTGATCTGAAGTATAATCCCCTGTATTGGAGGAGGGGAAAGTTTGTAGTTGGGGCCCCCAACGCTCTGCCTCCCATCCCAGAGATCATCTGTGCTGCTTCCCTCTAGAGAAGTGAGCCCCTCTATGGTGCAATACCTTTAATTCAGTTTGCAAATTACAAAAGAAATGCATGTACAAGATCGCATAAATTTGCAAGCATATCTCACATGCTCAATGTTCCACTCCATTGGACGTCGACTGTGGCCAGCGGGGGACATCAACAAGGGTCCGTGGTAGGTCCAGGCAAGCTCTGTGTGCTGGGTTATAATGATGATGTGTTTTGACATGCCAGTGTGTCTTTGTCAATTCAGGATCTGACTTGACAAAGACACACTGCCATGTCGAAAGGCATGTCATTTTTAAACGAAATTTATGATTACAGTTTGAAGAATCACTGTTATGGAATATGTACATGTTTTCCACCGCACTTTGGATTAAGTAGCAACATCAGCAGTGCCGATTGTCTCTCCCTCCTTCCTCCCAATACGTTGCAATCATCTATCAATCAGAGCATGCTGACAGTACCAGAAGTGTGGATGAAGTGTGTGTTACCTGCCATATCCTTCCAAACACAGCGCAAATACTGTAGTGCCGACGCTCCATCTCTCCTGTCACAGATACAGCTGGCTGTTTACATCTGTACTTGTCAGTCTCGCCGCTTCCCCGCCTCCTCTAAGTCGCCGCTCCCCGCCTGCGTCCCTTCCCTCCCCGCTGATTGGAGAGGGGGGGGGGCTGGAGGGAAGCAGTATAGCAACAGAGGCTGGGCATTATATGCAGACCCAGCCTCTGTGTGCTAATAATATTCTTAGAACCCACCTCGGGTTCTCTTTAAGGGGAAGGTTCAAGCAAAATAAAAAAAATGAGTTTCACTTACCTGGGGCTTCTACCATCCCCATGCAGCCATCCTGTGCCTTAGTAGTCACTCACTGCTGCTCCAGTCCCCCGCTGGTCGGCGGGCCGCATTGCGTACGTTTTTACGCATTCCTGCTAGTGCAAGAACATTAACACATACATTTTTATGCATTACTGGTTCAATGCGTAAGTGATCCGTTTTCACTCCGTTGCCACTCTATTTCGATTCCACTGCTTTCGTTCCATTTCCCCAAATCCCTTCCCCAAAGGTGGGCCCTTTGACACCTGCTAGACTCCAGGCACCTACTTAGGTTGCCTGGTGGATGATCCTGCTCTGATGGTAGTGCACAATGTGTGCTGTGAACAGTATATGGTATTGAGTGAAGGGGAAGCTCAGGTCATCGTGAGGAAGAGGCAGTGCAGTAAATATTAATAAAAGCAACTTGTAAACATTCATATTCATAAAAAAATGCAATGAAGAATTATAATAAAGCACTGGTGAAGTATACTAGCATTTCTTTCTACATGCTTTCATCTGAAGTCAAAATCATGTAGTGAAAGCCTGTAACATCACTGAAACAAATTATAATAATATAAATTCTAGAATATCATCTGTCCACAAATAATAAATCAATATGCATGCAATGTATGACCTTACCTTGCCAAAACTCCCTTTTCCAATAGCTCGTAATATTTGAAAGTGGTCAAAATTAACTGGAAAAAAAATGATAATACAACAGATTCAGAGAGAAAAATATAAAAAATACATTCAATATCCTATATCAGTGATGGCTAACCTTGGCACTCCAGCTGTGACAAAACTACCAATCCCATCATGCCTCTGCTGTCAGAGTATTGCAATGCCTCATGGGACTTGTAGTTCCACCACAGCTGGAGTGCCAAGGTTAGCCATCACTGTCCTATATAATACAAAGGAGAGACCACCACACTATCTTTACATATAAGAAAGTGTGCTAAAAAGGTAGTGATGCTAAATTTTGCGTACATTTTTGCAATTATCCCATACGTAATTACAATTTAGACATTCAATTGATTTTGTATAGTCCATTTGTAATTTCATGTAGTTTTCGCATGATTTCATGCCAACTTTAGTGGTTAATAGTAAAGCTCTCTTACATGCTATCGTCTACATTTTTCAAAAAGACCTGTCGTTTTTGAGAAAATTGATTTTAAAAATACTAAGGAAAAATGTTTTTAAACACAAAAAATGGCAGTTTGCATTTTTAAAATCGATTTTCTCACAAACTACAGTCTTTTTTTAAAAATTATTTTTTTTGTCTTGTTCCCTCTATTCTTTTCTATTATTCTGGTGATGATACCTTTGCTATTAACCTCTAAATTAAGCACAAATGATGCACAATTGCAAAATCACTGTTCCTGATGACGTTTACAAATTAAGTTAGTTAACATTTTTCCTGGAATTTAACATTACGATTTTACATGGTAAATGCGAATTAGGATGCAAAATTATGATTATGGGAAATTAGTGCTCACCGCTGCTAAAGGGCAATTGAATGAATTAATATTAATTAATTAATTAATTAATGCTCAGAGACAATAATAATTTAACAATTTTATTCAATAACAAAAAATCATGATTATACAACAAAATCTCTAAAAAAAACAACAATAAGCAACCACCTCTCAGCTGACCATATTTCATACATCATAACGCAGTGAATTGATGGGCAGCTGCTCCTCCCTTCTATTCATTAATACATTTAATAGCAGACTAATACAAAATATTAAAGAGGACCCAAACCAAACATTTTTTTAATTCAAAATATTTAGTTGCACCACTCTGACACATACAAAGATAAATAAACACTCTTTCAAGCCTATGATCATTTCAGTGCATGCTTTTCACCCTTCTCTTTTCATAACTAGGGTTATACTGGGGGCAGCCATTAGCAATTCCTCCTTTGCTGGACACCACCTACTCCACCAGTTTGCCGGATTCTGTCCCGGCAATATGAAAGGAAGGGAGGGGTTCCTCCAATAAATGTAAAATATTTTATATTTGTCATCATGCAGCTAAAAAAAGGCTGCTATTTATTATTATAATGTAGAAAATAGATTTTATTCCTGAAATCTTGTATTTTTAATTTGGGTCCACTTTAAGTGGGAAGTGAGGATGTCCCCAATAATCAATAATATTTTATCTTCTATTCATTTTTGGGATTGGAATAATTAAAATGATTGCTAATTCACTTCTATGGGTAACTTTAGAACATTGATATTCCCATAAATACAGATCTGAAAATGTATACAAAAAAAAAACAATTATATATATATATATATATATATATATATATATATATATATATATATATATATAGGGTTTGGACAAAATAATGGAAACACCTTGAAAATCAACAAAATATATTTTAATATGGTGTAGGTCCCCACATTATTATTTTTATTATTATTTATATAGCGCCAACATTTGCTGCAGCGCTGTACAGAGTATATTGTCTTGTTACTAACTGTTCCTCAGAGAAGCTCACAATCTAGTCCCTACCATGGTCATATGTCTTTGTATGTAGCGTGTAGTGTATGTATCATAGTCTAGGGACAATTTAGGGGGAAACCAATTAATCTATCTGTATGTTTTTGGGATGTCAGAGGCAACCGGAGTGCCCAGATGAAACCCACACAGACACAGGGAGAGCATACAAACTCCTTGCAGATGTTGACATAGCAACGAGAGTGTTAACCACTGCACCATTGTGCTGCCCAGCAGCAACAGAACACGTTGCTAGCCTTCAGGCTAGTGACACATTCTGCACAGTGCTGGCCCCGCAATGTCATCTGAGGGATTGGGGAGGGCCCAACCAAAATTTTGCTATGGGGCCCCATCATTCCTAGCTACGTCCCTGCTCAGATGCATAAGGTGAACAACACTGTAGGCTGAAGTGGTTAAACATTTCATTTTTAAACAATAGTATGATTTTATTGAAAAAATAATTCATCAGCATTGTCCCCAACGGACACTAATGCAGCTCAGTAGCATGACACAGAGGGTCTCTGGGTTTAGCAGTCAGTGAGGGTTTCAGCTGAGCAGCCATGAGTCAGAACAGACAGGGGGACATCGGTACAGTATGCACTGGCTTCTGTTGGCTGCCTGGTAGCTGGTAAAATCATGTTTATTTTTTACATATTTTCATGTCAAGATATTCTTTGTGGCTTTTTTTATGCAACAGATATGCTGCCGTATCTGAGATTTTATTATATGTGCATTACACAGCCCTTGCTCTATCACAGCTTATTTACAATGTCACCACTTATTTTCATATCCAGAGATTCTCATCTGATCTGTCTTTATATTTATATCACGTACGGGAAAACAGTAAATAAGATATGGTCACCATGGCAACAATATCTGATTGAAGGCTTGAATATGCTGATTACCCCGTGCTCACTTTCCACCTTGTTACGCCTTGTTACTTGAAGTACAGTTCCGGGCATCATCACAGCGGTAAGATAATAACTTCTGCTGACACTTAAATAAAAGTGTTTCTTTTTATTTGTTTAGAAATTTGCAGTTATGGGACCAATTCATAGATGGATTAAGATGTACTGGGCCCTCTTGTGGTCCTTTTGGTAAGCTGAAGTGGAGAGGTGTAAGAAGGTAGCAAGTGGGCACCCTGACACCAAGTAGGCCCCAAACATCTGCTTAGGTTGCCTGCTCTGGACCACTCAGGCTACTTCACCTGGTCACCAGACCTCCATGGGGTAGAGATATGGCTCTATTGTGCTCTTGGATGGGGGCACTGCAGAGGTGATGGATGGAATTTCAAAAATTCCTGTGGCGCAATTCACTGGGAGTGTCTTTAAATACTCTCCTTTGGCCTTGAGAGCTACCCTCTAACGCTACCTATGGAATTTATTTTCAATGTATTTGAGCATATAAAATTCTGAAGTTGCTGATTAGCCAATTTTCAGTAAAACTAAACACAGAACTTCTGCTCTTCACTAAAAGATTAGCCACAGCAGGATAACCTTTATGGAAACAAAATGTCTTCATTTCAATCCATGGAAGTAATAAAAAAAACAAAAACGGAAGTTTTACCTGGTTTAATGTTTGCAGAAGGCACTGAAAGGGTTATGCCTCAGTGTTTACTATATGGAGAGCTGCCTAGGCAGAGCTCTCCTGCAGTCTATTCACAGTTGCTGATAAGAACTTACTTGGTCTGCCTGAACAAACACAGAGCAGTACATTTCTTCAGTGACAATATGTGGACTATAGACTTTTCATTGCGTGCTGTGCAAGAGTTTGGGTTCCCTTTAACCACTTGACAGGTGGTGGTCCCCTTATGTACCAGAGCAATTTTCACATTTCAGCACTCCTCCCATTCATTCACTTATAACTTTATCACTACTTATCACACTGAAATGATCTATATCTTGTTTTTTAGCCACCAATTAGGCTTTTTTGGGGGGTGGTACTTTTTGCTAAGAATTATTGTATTCTATATGCATTTAATGGGGATACTAAGAATAAAATGGAAAAAAATCATGATTTCTCAGTTCTGTTTTCAGCCATCATAGTTTTAAAATAAAACTTGCTGTGGATGAAAAACCATTTGTATCGGCTATCACAACAATTAAATGATGTACCTAGTACACTGTATGGCGACAATATTTTATTTTATTTGTAAATAAATGTGTATTTCTTCAGTTTTGTTTGTTTACACTATGGGCAGCATTCACAAAGGGCTGATCAAAAGGGATGATTTTAGACTTTTTTCCCAATTCACAAAGATTTTCACAGATGAGGTAGAAGTTCTGCAATTTACTGAAAAAACGGGCTTTAATTCACAAAAACCTGTTCGGTAACAGAGTGTCTCAGTTTTGTTACATGTTCAGTGCAGTGATTGCATTTCGTTAGTAAAAGACATCCCTTTAGAATGTACAGGAGTGCATGGAGCTGGGGACTGACAGAGGAGCGTACTCGCCAGGACAGGTGAGACGCTGAAGGCAACGGTACGTATGTACAATGCTTTAGCATCTCGATAACCATCCTAGGCTATAAGGCAGGGAAATTAGATTTTGAGCTCCCTGAGGGACAGTCAGTGACATGAATTAACCAGTGTACTCTGTAAGCACTGTGGAAGATGTCAGCATTAAATACTGTATCTTTTGAACTATAAGACTCACTTTTTCTCCCCCAAAAGTGGGGAAAAAGTCACTGCGTCTTATAGTCCAAATGCAGGGAGTTCCTGACTTGTTAACGCCTGGAAATACGAACCTCCAACCCTCAGCAATGTCGGGGACTCCCTGTTCTGTACCCATGCAGAGCAGGACACAGAAGGGGACACAGATGGGCATAGAGGAGGACGCAAGGAGGACAGAGGTGGACACATGGGGGATACAGGAAGACACAAGGGGGGCAGAGGAGGACACAGGGAGACACAAGATGTACAAAGAGGCATGAGAAAGGAGGCATAATCCACAAGATGCCCCTTCACCATGGATGCATAAGGTTTAGTATACTGTATTTTTTGGACCATAAGACTCACTTTTTCTCCCCAAAAGTGGGGGAAAAAGTCACTGCATCTTATAGTCCAAATGCACTGAGTTCCTGACTTGTGAATGCCTGTCAATACAAACCTACAACCCGCCGCAATGTCGGGGGCTCCCTGTACTGTGCCCATGCAGAGGACACAGGGGGACACAAAGGGGCATAGAGGAGGACACAAAGGGGCATAGAGGAGGACACAAGGGGGACACAAAGGGGCATAGAGGAGGACACAATGGGGACCCAAAGGGGCATAGACAAGGACACATGTGGTACACAAGGAGGACAGAGGAGGACATGGAGACACAAGAGGTACAAGGGGGCATGAGGTTCAAAAGGGGACATAATCCACAAGATGTCCCTTCACTATGGATAAACCAGGTTTAGTATATATTTTTTCCCTGGTTTTTGTCCTCTAAACCTAGGTGCGTGTTATGGTCAGGAGCGTCTTATAGTCCGAAAAATATGGTATATATATATTTTTTCCCTGTTTTTTTCCCCTCTAAACCTAGGTGCGTCTTATGGTCAGGAGTGTCTTATAATCCGAATTAGAAATAATAATGTTGCACAAGGTAAGAAATAAATAACTGCTGGAACATAGGGACTACCATACATGTTTTTGTAATGCTGGGAATACACGTTAAGTTTTTACTTTAGATAGATGGGTTCGATAGATAAATTCCAACCTGTTGGATCTGGTCGATTCTACTTTCGTTTCGATTCTCCTCATTCAAGTGAATGTAATTGATAAGAAAAGATAAGGAATCGAGAGGGGAATCGAGCAGTGAATCGAGAGTAGAATCGATCGAAAGCGAAAACGACGGCAAAAACGAACGCATAAACGCATCGTGTATTCCCAGCATAAGGCAGCTAAGGACAAAGGATAAACTAACCTAGTGTTACAACATCACTTATCCTTTTTTTAAAGTCCCAGACAATCGGAGCAGCTCGTGACAACAAGAATAAGGAGAGAAGCGCCTGGATTCGCCATCTTCACCTTTGTAAGAGAAACAGCAATGACAAAAGATCAATAGGCCGAGCTGGACCACAGGGAGATAAAGTAACACTGTCAGTAAAGTTTAGTCTGTGTATAAACAAAGGACGAGGTATCAAAGGAATTGCTGCAGGCGAACCTTTAGTGGAGCTAAGCAAGCAGTTTGACAAATCAGCTGGCATGTGCTTCAAATCAGTAGCCGGGCTGTCAGACTGCACAGAATGTAAATTCTGCTGCAAGCCAGGAGAAGCAGCGGGAAAGGAAATTGCTCTCATTTTCAGCGAAGGGATTAGATATAAAAAAGAGGGGGGGAAATAGATGAAGGAGATGGCTCTCACAAGCCACTATTATATGTGTAATTTGAAATACAGCCAAGCTTCTAGTTACAAAAGAAGTCAGGACGAGGTTATACTGATGAGAACGGAAATATAGTTTGCTTGCTATTTTGTGAGGACTGTAGGCTCCCCTAATGTCTTCTGAAAGGGTATATTGCCCAGAGAGGCAATCAGGAAAGCCTGGAATTCACCTGGAGCCCTGCATGTTGTATACCTCTGGACTACTATTAATTATTCTTTTTATTGTGATTGATTTGTATATGACCCCAGCCTATTCCACTCTACTTTATAATTATAAATGGCTCATCCAGCCATACTCCGTAGATGGTACATAGCAGAAGAGGTGAGATAAAATCATTTCAAAACCAGGACACAAATGGAGGGGTGGCTTTGCCCAGTGGGGTCACTACAGTAAACATTCAGGGCACATGCCCCAAATAGCAGCGATGACAGATCCCTAGAGGACTCTGGCTACCTATGTTCAGGGAAATACTGCCTAATTATGTTTTGGTGGAACACTGTGTAATTACGAAAACGCTACCAATTTATGTAAAATGCTGCCTAATAGTGTTTCGTTTGTTTTTTGTGGCGAGACACACTGCCTAATTGGGGCAAGGAAATGCAGCCTAATTTAGTTATTTGTAGAGGAAAAGCAGCATAAATACTTGTTTGAAAGACACTTTGCCTAATTGTGTTTATGGAAGAAATACTGCCTAATTGTTTTGATAATGTATTTATGTAGAGGAGACCAGAAGAAAACATATCCTCAGTGGTGCGCCACTACACCAATTATTCACCAGTATAAATACAAGGATAAGTACATAAGAAATCATTGGAAGAGACCAGAAAGTTTTTCATAAAGATGAGCTTGAATTTTTAATATATCCAAAAGTGCAAAAAATTGATTCACAAATCTTCAAAGAAGGATCATCTTTAGACACAATATACCATAAAAAGGTGCAACATGAAAATTAGTAAGATCAATTGTTTAGAAAGAAGACAACGTCGTCTTGTTTCGGGTAGACCCTTCTTCAGGCCTTCACAAACAATTGTTAAGTGCTGTCAGTACAGCACAGCAGATGTCTATGACTGTGACTTCTTTCCCTTTGCCCAGACTGACAGAAGAACTGTCTCTGTTGCTTAGAATAGGAGAGCCAGAGCTGAGCTGAGCTGAGCTGAGCTGAGCTGAGTGATGTATCAAGTATACCGGCATACAGATGCTTTAACCACTTGAGGACCTAGGGCTTTCTACCCCTTAAGGACCGGCCACTTTTTTTCCATTCAGACCACTGCAGCTTTCACGGTTTATTGCTCGCTCATACAACCTACCACCTAAATGAATTTTGGCTCCTTTTCTTGTCACTAATACAGCTTTCTTTTGGGGCTATTTGATTGCTCCTGCGATTTTTACTTTTTATTATATTCATCAAAAAAGACATGAATTTTGGCAAAAAAATGATTTTTTTAACTTTCTGTGCTGGCATTTTTCAAATAAAGTAAAATTTCTGTATACATGCAGCGCGAAAAATGTGGACAAACATGTTTTTGATAAAAAAAAAACCCATTCAGTGTATATTTATTGGTTTGGGTAAAAGTTATAGCGTTTACAAACTATGGTGCAAAAAGTGAATTTTCCCATTTTCAAGCATCTCAGACTTTTCTGACCCCCTGTCATGTTTCATGAGGGGCTAGAATTCCAGGATAGTATAAAAACCCCCCAAATGACCCCATTTTGGAAAGAAGACATCCCAAAGTATTCACTGAGAGGCATAGTGAGTTCATAGAAGATATTATTTTTTGTCACAAGTAAGCGGAAAATGACACTTTGTGAGGAAAAAAAAAAAAAAAAAGTTTCCATTTCTTCTAACTTGCGACAAAAAAAAATGAAATCTGCCACGGACTCACCATGCTCCTCTCTGAATACCTTGAAGGGTCTACTTTCCAAAATGGGATCATTTGTGGGGTGTGTTTACTGTCCTGACATTTTGGGGGGTGCTAAATTGTAAGCACCCCTGTAAAGCCTAAAGGTGCTCATTGGACTTTGGACCCCTTAGCGCAGTTAGGCTGCAAAAAAGTGCCACACATGTGGTATTGCCGTACTCAGGAGAAGTAGTATAATGTGTTTTGGGGTGTATTTTTACACATACCCATGCTGGGTGGGAGAAATATCTCTGTAAATGACAATTTGTTAATTTTTTTTACACACAATTGTCCATTTACAGAGATATTTCTCCCACTCAGCATGGGTATGTGTAAAAATACACCACAAAACACATTATACTACTTCTCCTGAGTACGGCGATACCACATGTGTGGCACTTTTTTGCACCTAACTGCGCTAAAGGGCCCAAAGTCCAATGAGTACCTTTAGGATTTCACAGGTCATTTTGAGAAATTTCGTTTCAAGACTACTCCTCACGGTTTAGGGCCCCTAAAATGCCAGGGCAGTATAGGAACCCCACAAATGACCCCATTTTAGAAAGAAGACACCCCAAGGTATTCCGTTAGTAGTATGGCGAGTTCATAGAAGATTTTATTTTTTGTCACAAGTTAGCGGAAAATGACACTTTGTGAAAAAACACAATTAAAATTAATTTCCGCTAACTTTTGACAAAAAATAAAATCTTCTATGAACTCACCATACTCCTAACGGAATACCTTGGGGTGTCTTCTTTCTAAAATGGGGTCATTTGTGGGGTTCCTATACTGCCCTGGCATTTTAGGGGCCCTAAACCGTGAGGAGTAGTCTTGAAACGAAATTTCTCAAAATGACCTGTGAAATCCTAAAGGTACTCATTGGACTTTGGGCCCTTTAGCGCAGTTAGGGTGCAAAAAAGTGCCACACATGTGGTATCGCCATACTCGGGAGAAGTAGTACAATGTGTTTTGAGGTGTATTTTTACACATACCCATGCTGGGTGGGAGAAATACCTCTGTAAATGGACAATTGTGTGTAAAAAAATCAAAAGATTGTCATTTACAGAGGTATTTCTCCCACCCAGCATGGGTATGTGTAAAAATACACCCCAAAACACATTGTACTACTTCTCCCGAGTACGGCGATACCACATGTGTGGCACTTTTTTGCACCCTAACTGCACTAAGGGGCATAAAGTCCAATGAGTACCTTTAGGATTTCACAGGTCATTTTTGTTTCAAGACTACTCCTCACGGTTTAGGGCCCCTAAAATGCCAGGGCAGTATAGGAACCCCACTAATGACCCCATTTTAGAAAGAAGACACCCCAAGGTATTCCGTTAGGAGTATGGTGAGTTCATAGAAGTTTTTATTTTTTTGTCACAAGTTAGCGGAAATTGATTTTAATAGTTTTTTTTCACAAAGTGTCATTTTCCGCTAACTTGTGACAAAAAATAAAAACTTCTATGAACTCACCATACTCCTAACGGAATACCTTGGGGTGTCTTCTTTCTAAAATGGGGTCATTTGTGGGGTTCCTATACTGCCCTGGCATTTTAGGGGCCCTAAACCGTGAGGAGTAGTCTTGAAACCAAATGTCGCAAAATGACCTGTGAAATCCTAAAGGTACTCATTGGACTTTGGGCCCCTTAGCGTACTTAGGGTGTAAAAAAGTGCCACACATGTGGTACCGCTGTACTCAGGAGAAGTAGTATAATGCGTTTTGGGGTGTATTTTTACACATACCCATGCTAAGTGGGAGAAATATCTCTGTAAATGACAATTGTTTGATTTTTTTAAACACAATTGTCCATTTACATAGAAATTTCTCCCACCCAGCATGGGTATGTGTAAAAATACACCCCAAAACACATTATACTACTTTTCCTGAGTACGGCGGTACCACATGTGTGACACTTTTTTGCAGCCTAGGTGCGCTAAGGGGCCCAACGTCCTATTCACAGGTCATTTTGAAGCATTTGTTTTCTAGACTACTCCTCGCGGTTTAGGGCCCCTAAAATGCCAGGGCAGTATAGGAACCCCACAAGTGACCCCATTTTAGAAAGAAGACACCCCAAGGTATTCCGTTAGGTGTATGGCGAGTTCATAGAAGATTTTATTTTTTGTCACAAGTTAGTGAAAAATGACACTTTGTGAAAAAAAACCAATAAAAATTAATTTCCGCTAACTTTTGACAAAAAATAAAATCTTCTATGAACTCGTCATACACCTAACAGAATACCTTGGGGTGTCTTTTTTTTCTAAAATGGGGTCACTTGTGGGGTTCCTATACCGCCCTGGCATTTTACAGGCCCAAAACCGTGAGTAGTCTGGAAACCAAATGTCTCAAAATGACTGTTCAGGGGTATAAGCATCTGCAAATTTTGATGACAGGTGGTCTATGAGGGGGCGAATTTTGTGGAACCGGTCATAAGCAGGGTGGCCTTTTAGATGACAGGTTGTATTGGGCCTGATCTGATGGATAGGAGTGCTAGGGGGGGTGACAGGAGGTGATTGATGGGTGTCTCAGGGGGTGGTTAGAGGGGAAAATAGATGCAATCAATGCACTGGGGAGGTGATCGGAAGGGGGTCTGAGGGTTTGGCCGAGTGATCAGGAGCCCACACGGGGCAAATTGGGGCCTGATCTGATGGGTAGGTGTGCTAGGGGGTGACAGGAGGTGATTGATGGGTGTCTCAAGGTGTGATTAGAGGGGGGAATAGATGCAAGCAATGCACTGGCGAGGTGATCAGGGCTGGGGTCTGAGGGCATTCTGAGGGTGTGGGCGGGTGATTGAGTGCCCTAGGGGCAGATAAGGGTCTAATCTGATAGGTAGCAGTGACAGGGGGTGATTGATGGGTAATTAGTGGGTGTTTAGGGTAGAGAATAGATGGAAACACTGCGCTTGGGTGGTGATCTGATGTCGGATCTGCGGGCGATCTATTGGTGTGGGTGGGTGATCAGTTTGCCCGCAAGGGGCAGGTTAGGGGCTGATTGATGGGTGGCAGTGACAGCGGGTGATTGATGGGTGGCAGTGACAGGGGGTGATTGATGGGTGATTGATAGGTGATTGACAGGTAATCAGTGGGTTATTACAGGGGAGAACAGATGTAAATATTGCACTGGCGAATTGATAAGGGGGGGTCTGAGGGCAATCTGAGCGTGTAGGCGGGCGATTGGGTGCCAGGTGACAGGTGGTGATAGGGGGTGATTGATGGGTGATTGATGGGTAATTAGTGGGTGTTTAGAGGAGAGAATAGATGGAAACACTGCGCTTGGGTGGTGATCTGATGTCGGATCTGCGGGCGATCTATTGGTGTGGGTGGGTGATCAGTTTGCCCGCAAGGGGCAGGTTAGGGGCTGATTGTTGGGTGGCAGTGACAGGGGGTGATTGATGGGTGATAGGTGATTGGCAGGTGATTGACAGGTGATCAGTGGGTTATTACAGGGAAGGACAGATGTAAATATTGCACTGGCGAATTGATAAGGGGGGGTCTGAGGGCAATCTGAGCGTGTAGGCGGGCGATTGGGTGCCCGCAAGGGGCAGATTAGGGTCTGATCTGATGGGTACCAGTGACAGGTGGTGATAGGGGGTGATTGATGGGTGATTGATGGGTAATTAGTGGGTGTTTAGAGAAGATAACAGATGTAAACGATACATTTGGGAGGTAATCTGACGGCGGGTTTGCGGGCGATCTAATGGTGTGGGTGGGTGATCAGATTGCCCGCAAGGGGCAGGTTAGGGGCTGATTGATGGGTGGCAGTGACAGGGGGTGACAGGGGGTGATTGATGGGTGATAGGTGATTGGCAGGTGATTGACAGGTGATCAGTGGGTTATTACAGGGAAGAACAGATGTAATTAATGCACTGGCGAATTGATAAGGGGGGGGTCTGAGGGCAATCTGAGCGTGTAGGCGGGTGATTGGGTGCCCGCAAGGGGCAGATTAGGGTCTGATCTGATAGGTAACAGTGACAGGTGGTGATAGGGGGTGATTGATGGGTAATTAGTGGGTGTTTAGAGGAGAGAATAGATGTAAACAATGGATTTGGGAGGTGATCTGATGTCGGATCTGTGGGCGATCTATTGGTGTGGGGGGGTGATCAGATTGCCCGCAAGGGGCAGGTTAGGGGCTGATTGATGGGTGGCAGTGACAGGGGGTGATTGACGGGTGATTGACGGGTGATTGACGGGTGATTGACAGGTGATTGACAGGTGATCAGGGGGATAGATGCATACAGTAAACAGGGGGGGTGGTCTGGGGGGGGGGGGGGCTGGGGAGAATCTGAGGGGTGGGGGGTGATCAGGAGGGGGCAGGGAGCAGGGGGGGGATAAAAAAAAATTGCGTTGACAGATAGTGACAGGGAGTGATTGATGGGTGATTAGGGGGGTGATTGGGTGCAAACAGGGGTCTGGGGGGTGGGCAGGGGGGGGTCTGATGGGTGCTGTGGGCGATCTGGGGCAGGGGGGGGGGAGAAATCAGTGTGCTTGGGTGCAGACTAGGGTGGCAGCAGCCTGCCCTGGTGGTCCCTCGGACACTGGGATCACCAGGGCAGGAGGCAGCCTGTATAATACACTTTGTAAACATTACAAAGTGTATTATACACTTTGTATGCGGCGATCGCGGGGTTAACATCCCGCCGGCGCTTCCGTATAGCCGGCGGGATGTTGCGGCAAGCGAGCGGTGACAGGCGCCGGCGGAGG